>NC_057796.1:335815272-335823197 GCF_018294505.1 Triticum aestivum | reverse complement strand
TTTATTTAAAAAAACCCTTCGTTTTAAAAAAAACCTAGATCGGTTTTTTTTCGGTTTTATTATTTTACGAGCGTTCACCGAACCGTTCGTTCTAACGAACGCGTTCGTCGGTTTTTCTCTGTTAACGAACGTCCATTATTTAACCGTTCGTCCGTTTTTCTTTTTCGTCGGAATTTTCTCGTTATTTTCTCAGATTCGATTTCTGAACGAATCTTCGATTCTGTTTAACTTTTCGCTCGTTTATCGGAATCAGGCGATTCAAGCGCCTAGAGTTTCGTCTCGAAATTCTCTTTCCGTTTAACCTACTCAAACAAGTTTTTGCTACAGTTAAATTTGACCTAGATCCAGATTAGCAAACGAAGTTTCTTTCTTTCGCTGTTTGACATTCGTTGTTTCTTCCGAGTTGATTCTTTTTGCAAACCGGAGTTCTTAAGTTGAACTTTCTGGTCGGATCTTTCATTCGAGTTTTACCTGTGCATTAGATGAGTACTGATTGTATGCTTGTTGTTTGCGATAGAGTACCCGGAGTGTGCCGCTTGTTACTTCGAATCGCTAGGTTTTGCGGATCATCAGCAAGGCAAGTAACACTTTGATCATATCCCGTTCATACCCAGTTTTATTGCATTAGATCTGTTTTCCTCAAACATTGCATGATTAGGATCTAATTAAATCGTGGGTATTGGGAAGTAGTTGAGGTAGTACCTATTGCCCTGTTTATTATCAAACCCTTGGGAGTTACTTCTACGTTGCTTTTATTGTTGCCATGCTATGCTCGTAGACGTGGATTGGGTTTGAGTGAAATTCATGACAGATGTGAGGTTGTTAATAATGGTTTACTTAAGGTGGCAACTTAAACTCACATCTGGGTGGATTGAGGTACCTGGGTATTCCAGGATTGCCTGTTTTTCTTTTGGACCGCCACCCAGGTTCAAAGGGATCATGAGATTATTCATGCTAGAAACTTCCGTGTGCAGCCGCAAGCTATTATGGGCTCTAGCATAGTTGACTAAGTTGTGTGAACTCTTACAGTGGTAGACTAGCAGATGTAGGGGAAAGTAGGTGTAACTGTCTACCCATACATAAGGTGCAAACACTTCTGAAAGACTGTGTCTTGGTCATCCGTTACTCAAACACCATGTAGTGCGAGTAATCCAACGGAGGAGATCAAGTCTTGTGGGGAAAAGTGCACAAACCTCTGCAGAGTGTACAAACTAATCATGGTTAGCCGTGTCCCCAGTTATGGACAAGTTGAGTATCTGGTACTTGGATTATCATGTGAATCTCAACACTATGTTACTACTAATTAATTTTGTTGGGTTATTGATGACTTTTTAATTGGGATTGAGATGCTGTCAACCATCTCAATGTTTCACAACCACCATGATAGTTAAATAAATTTATTCCTTTGAAGTAGGATAAAATTGGCTTTTCGCAAAAACTGTAACCATAGAGCTTTCCACCAGCCATATATGCATATAGTATAGCATTGTTATTCATTATTCTCTATGTGTTACATTGCCAGCATATTCTATGTGCTGACCCGTTTTCGGGCTGCAACGTTTCATGTTGCAGACTTTTCAGACGACGAGTAAGATGCCTTAGGTCGTGGTCTTATACTCAGTGATGCCGCTGGAGTTGATGGACTCACTTATCTTCCAAGTCTTCCGCTGTTATCGTTATTAGATGGCCTTAAGCCATGTTTATCATTCTTAATCTCTTTGGAGATATTTGATGTAATAAGTGTGTGATTGCTACTCTGTTATAAATCCTCCATTTGTACTGTGCGTGTCAGCATTACTGATCCAGGGATGACACTGGTGCACAGCAACACAGGCCATTTGAGGTCTGGTCGCTACAAAGTTGGTATCAGAGCACACGCTGACTATAGGACACGACCACTAAGCTTAAGCCCTAGAAAGCTTCTCTCTTCTCATTTCTGACCCCTCTCCACTTTCTACTCTTTTAGGAATGGCGAATGGAAGGAGCAAGTTCATGCAGCCGGATGAAGACACGCCGTTTGGTCGACACTTGAAGGAAGTCACCAAGTACTTGAACATAGGAATACCAAGCATCACCGGAACCTACAACGCCACATTACCTGAAGAGGAGAGCTGGAAGATTCGAGTTATCATTCCAGGAAGGACGTTTGTGCCAGTTACTGAACCCATGGGATTGGTTTTCGAAGCACCAACTTGGAGTTTAGGGAAGAGCATGGCCGCACACATCGCCATGGGACTCATTGGAGAAGTCTACCACCAGGAGCTTAAGGATACAATTTATCAGATTTGTGGACATCGAGACGCGCAATGGGAGATGATCAAGACCAAGAAGGATGGATCAATTTCAGCTTTCATCCAGGAGCAGAACCAACATATTCGACGCCAGGAGAATCAGATGTGCACGGACAAGGAAGAACTGAAGAAGGCATTCACGAAGATCAAGGAACTCCAAGGAGAACTCAAGGCTACACGCGAAGATTATTTGGAGGAAATCAACGCACTAGTAGGGAAGATTGACGACCTGGAGAATAAGATTGGAGCATTCGTGGGAAATCCAGTGCCAAAAGCAGAAGTCGACGAATGCACTTGTCCGGATAACTACATCATCATCGACGACACCGACTCGGAACCAAGTGAAGACGAATGGATTGATGAAGCTGGAGCAGACATCATGGAGTCTTCAACGGATCAGAATTTTTAGTAGACCACCATATCAGTAGTAGTTTTCCCCCATTCAATAGTATAGCTCAAGCACTTTGTAACGCTAGTTAGATCGATTGTTTTGCCTTATTTGAATTGATTGAGTGTTATTGATTGAATTTGTCTCATGAGCATATGGGTAGTGTTTTCTCTCTAGACCTCATTCTATTCTTAACTCTCATCTTTTCTAAACCTATCAGATGCCTCCGAGACGCGACACCGGATTTGTTTTCCCGCCAGAAATCACCCAGTTGATTCAGCAACAGAATGCCCTGATGCAAGTGTTAGTGCAGAACCAAGGCAACAACAACAACAACAACCCACCGCCACCACCACCTGTTGATCACTTAGCCCGTTTCTTAAGGCTAAACCCGCCGGTGTTTTCCAGTAGCACCGAGCCGATTGTTGCAGATGATTGGCTCCGCAAAGTTGGAAGGGAGTTGACCACTGCAGGATGCACAGATGCGGAAAGAGTGCGTTTTGCCGCACATCAGCTTGATGGACCCGCAGCATCATGGTGGGAGAATTATACAGCCACGCACCCTATTGACACTGTCACATGGGACCAGTTTCAGCAAGCTTTCCGTACAGCCCATGTTTCAGCAGGAGCTATGGCTATGAAGAAGCGTGAGTTTCGCAACCTACGCCAAGGAGGACGCACCGTAGGCCAGTATGTGGAGGAATTCAGTAAGTTAGCATGTTATGCACCAGATAACGTTGCTACAGATGCAGCCAAGCAGGAAAAGTTTTTGGAAGGACTAAATGATGAACTGAGCATGCAGTTGATGGTAGCAACTTTCAACAACTACCAGGAGCTGGTAGATAGAGCTCTCATGATTGAAGGGAAGCAACAACAGATTGAAAACCGTAAGAGGAAGTATGGACAAGGGAAGTATAACTCAGGAGCTCAGCAGAAGCCTCGTTTTGCCCCGAAGCCGGGAGGACAGTTTCAGCATACCCATGGAGGAGGTAGTTCGCACAACCATAATGGCTCCAAAAATGGTAATGGGAATGGAGGAAGCAACAGACAGAACCGCACCAACCCATCTACCCCAGCCAAGAGGGACCTGAGCCAAGTCACTTGTTTTAAGTGCCAGAAGAATGGACATTATGCCAATGAATGTCCTGAAGCCCAAAATGGAAATGGCAATGGAAGCTCTGGGAAGAAGCCGAACCCGTTCAACAAAGGACATGTGAACCACGTGAGCGTGGAGGAGGTTGAAGCTCAGCCTGATGCAGTAATAGGTAAGTTTTTGGTTAAGTCATTTACTGCAACCGTTCTTTTCGATACTGGTGCATCGCATTCATACATATCAAGGGGATTCGTGAATAAGTTTAAGATGTCCACCAAAGTTCTCAGAAACCCTATGTTAGTGACCTCGCCAGGAGCAGAGTACATGGCCACCCAAGGATGTTTTCAGATACCATTGGCCATTGGTAGGCATGTTTTCCCCTCAGACCTCATTGTTTTGGAATCGCAAGGTTTGGATGTGATTTTGGGAATGGATTGGCTATCGTTGTATGGAGGAAACATCGATTGTGCCAGCAAGACGATTTTGCTTACCACCCCGGAAGGAAAAAGGATCAAGTATGTATCCCGGCATATGCCGAAGAGGACTCAAGTAAATTCCTTATCAGGAGTGGTACAGGAGGAAGTACCAGTGGTGAAAGATTATCCGGATGTATTTCCAGAAGAGTTGCCAGGCATGCCACCGGATAGAGACATTGAGTTCTTGATTGAACTTTTGCCAGGCACAGGGCCAATATCTAAGAGACCGTACAGGATGCCCGCAAAGGATTTGGAGGAAATTAAGAAACAGATCAAGGAGTTACTGGATAAAGGCTATATTCGCCCAAGTTCGTCACATTGGGGATCACCAGTACTTCTAGTGGAGAAGAAAGATGGATCACTAAGGATGGTTGTTGATTACCGAGGATTGAATAAAGTGACCATCAAAAACAAGTACCCACTGCCGATGATCAACGATTTGTTTGACCGCCTGCAAGGAGCTAAAGTATTTTCCAAGATCGATCTACGATCAGGATACCATCAGTTAAAGATTCGAGAGCAGGATATACCTAAGACGGCATTTACCACCAGATATGGATTGTATGAGTATACCGTTATGTCATTTGGACTGACTAACGCACCTGCCTATTTCATGAACCTGATGAACAAAGTGTTTATGGAGTTTTTGGATAAGTTCGTCGTGGTGTTCATTGATGATATTTTAATCTTTTCCAAGGATGAAGAAGAGCATGAGGAGCATTTACGATTGGTACTTGAGAAGCTCAGAGAACATCAGTTATACGCCAAGTTTAGCAAATGTGAGTTTTGGTTGAAGGAAGTTGGATTCCTTGGACATGTTATTTCTGGAGAAGGAATAGCAGTAGACCCTGCCAAGGTTGACACAGTGACAAGTTGGGAATCACCCACGACGTTGGAGAAATCCGGAGTTTTCTTGGACTAGCAGGATACTACCGGAGATTCATCGAGAATTTCTCAAGGATTGCTAAGCCCATGACTGAGCTATTGAAGAAGGACACCAAATTCAATTAGACTGAGGAATGTGAAGCTAGTTTCCAAGAGTTGAAGAAACGATTGGGGAGCAGTGCTTATGCAGGAAGGAAGAGTTGTGTCGTATGCTTCACGACAACTTAAACCCCATGAGAAGAATTATGCTACGCATGATTTGGAAATAGCAGCCGTGGTGCATGCATTGAAGACATGGAGACATTTTCTCATCGGAAACCATTGTGAAGTGTACACGGATCACAAGAGTTTGAAGTACATTTTCACGCAGAAGGAGTTAAATCTCAGACAGAGGAGATGGTTGGAGCTCATCAAGGATTATGATATGAGATTGCATAATCACCCTGGAAAGGCTAACGTAGTAGCAGACGCGTTGAGCCGCAAGAGTCATGTTAACACCCTCATGACCGGAGAATTACCTCAGGAGTTAGCCGAGGACCTACGCGAGCTATGTTTGGAGATAGTCCCAAGAGGCTATTTAGCGACATTGGAGATTCAGTCTACCTTGATGGAAAGGATCAGAGAAGCTCAGAAGACAGACAAGGAGATTGAGGAGATAAAGGAGAAGATGAGCAAAGGAAAAGCCAAGGGATTTCGTGAGGATGAGCACGATACCTTATGGTTCGAGGACCGCGTATATGTGCCTAATGATCCGGAGATCAGGAAGTTGATTTTGCAAGAAGCCCATGATTCACCGTACTCGATTCACCCAGGAAATACCAAGATGTATTTGGATTTGAAGAATACTTTCTGGTGGACCGGAATGAAGAAGGATATTGCGGAGTATGTAGCAGTTTGTGATGTATGTCAGAGAGTGAAGGCAGAGCATCAGAAGCCAGCAGGATTGCTACAGCCATTGCCGATACCCGAATGGAAGTGGGATAAAATAGGCATGGATTTTATCACGGGATTACCCAGGACTCGTTCAGGCTATGACTCGATATGGGTTGTAGTCGACCGTTTGACAAAAGTGGCTCATTTCATTCCAGTGAAGACCACTTACACCAGTGCTAAGTTGGCAAAGATATACATGACCAGGATCGTATGTTTGCATGGAGTTCCGAGGACCATTGTATCAGACAGAGGAACCCAATTTACCTCGAAGTTTTGGAAGCAGTTACATGAAACGTTGGGAACCAGGCTGGAATTTAGTACAGCATTTCACCCACAGACAGATGGACAGACCGAGAGAGTCAACCAGATTTTGGAGGACATGTTGAGAGCATGTGCACTAGATTATGGATCTAGTTGGGACGACAACTTGCCATATGCGGAGTTTTCGTATAACAACAGTTATCAGACCAGTTTGAAGATGGCCCCTTTTGAAGCTTTGTACGGAAGGAGGTGTAGAACACCGTTGTTATGGGACGAAGTTGGAGATCGTCAGTTGTTTGGACCAGATTTGATTAAGGAGTCTGAACAGAAAGTGAGGTTGATTCGCGATAGGCTCAAGGTAGCCCAGTCCAGGTAGAAGAGTTATGCCGATTCTAAATGAAAGGAGACAATTCACGAAGTCGGAGACAGAGTGTATCTTCGAGTATCACCCCTTCGAGGAGTGAAGCGCTTTGGAGTTAAAGGAAAGTTAGCGCCCCGTTTTATCGGACCATACAGAGTGTTGGAACGTATGGGAGAAGTTGCATACAAGTTGGAATTGCCCGAAGGATTGTCTGGAGTTCATGATGTATTTCACGTTTCGCAGTTGAAGAAGTGCCACGCAGAGATGGCTGAGATACCACTGAGAGATACTGTGCCACTGGAAGCGATTCAGTTGGAAAGTGATTTGACTTATGAGGAGAAACTAGTGAAGATTCTCGAGTATGCCGCCGAGTTACCCGCAGCAAGGTTATCAAGTTTTGCAAAGTTCAGTGGAGTCACCACACAGAAGATGAAGCCACCTGGGAGCGAGAGGAAGATCTACGGAAAGACCACTCCCACCTGTTTTCTAGCCAACCCGAATCTCGAGGGCAAGATTCATCTTAAGGGGGGTAGGTTTGTAACATCCCAAATTTTCAAATTTGGAATGTTATACATAGATCATCATTGCATATCATGTTTTGTTGCATTTTGACAAATCCTCGATAAATCCTAAGCAACTCAAGGACCCTCGGAGAGAGTTGGGGATTTTCTCGAATTTTCAAATTTGATTTTCAAACGAGGATTGTGGTTTTAATTATTTTTCTCTCCGGAAAAATATTTCATTTTAAATAAACGAGAGGAGAAAATATGACTTCTCCAAAACAATCGAAATACTGGAGGAAAATGTTAAAATCATTATTTGGAATTTATTTGGACTTTATTTGCAATTTTTATTGCATTAAAAATATTGCATGTTTTCAAAATATTTATTTTGGATTATAAAAATGTTCACCCTATTCTAGATTTTCTAACTAGACGGGGAAAATTTATTTCATATTTTTCTGATTTTTATTTATTTTTCTACGAATTATTTTCCGCGGAACTTATTTAAAAAAACGCCCGCGCGCCGACTGGGCCAAAGGCCCAGCCGACGGCCCGCCCGCGCCCTCTCCTTCCTCCGCACGGGAGCGCCGCCGCCGCCTTGCCGAGTCCGGCCGCCGCACGCCTCCCCTCACCGCCCCTTCCCCAAGTCACCTTCGGACCCCCCCTCTCTTTCCTCACCTCGAGCCGCCGCCGCCGCCCCTCATCTCGCCGAGCGCCGCCGCCCGCACTTGCCC